>NC_057805.1:269791488-269833031 GCF_018294505.1 Triticum aestivum | reverse complement strand
CGTCTCCGCCCCTCTCCTCCGCCTCCTCCCGAGCTCCTCCGAGGCCGGTCGCCCTCTCCCTCCTCCCTCACCGGCAGCAGCTCCGGCGAGAGCCACGGCGAGCCCCGAGCCCGAGCTCCCGATCCGATCTGTAAACCGCTAGGGTTGACCTCTTTTCCCTCCCCCGAAATCTTCCAAGTCCTTATATTTTTGCAATATGTGCTCCTGTTCATTGCATCGCATCTCATCGGATACTGCTCCGTTTCACGCGTGTAATATTTCGAAATGTTCGCCTCGAGATGTTCTTAATTTTGTTCCATTATGCCATGTTCATTTGAGTCCATCTTGATGCCCAAATCTCTGGTGCAAGAGTGCTATATGCTGTTACCTGCTGTTACTTATCAGAACTTGAGGATTTGTTATTTTTGTTGCATTTGATGTGTGCATCTTATGGGCATGAGATCTACATGTGTTTTTATGTATGTCATGCCATCTTTACAGAGGTGTATGCCATGTATTTTTTTGATCTTTGTGGTGACTAGAACAAGCATGCAAACTAGGCTCCTTGATGTTTCTGATTTCAGGGACAGTAATTTCTCCAAGTCTGTGACTGCTGTTATTTTGTTGCTATGTATCCATGTGGCTACAGAGAGATCCATGCTTATTTTGGTGATCTTCACTAAGGATGTTTTGTAGATATAGTCGTGCTATATCTAACCATGCTCCTGTTTGCAATTATGGAGTGCCATAGCATGTCTTAATCTTGCTCTACTTGTGCTATAAAATGTTCCTGGCAGATTGTTTACGTGTTATTCAATTTTGCCAAGCTTGTTGTAGTTGATCCATACATGCTATGACTTTGCTCTTGCCATGGATAGCTTCATAAACATTCCATATTGCTGTAGGTATGCTTGTTTTGTCATGCATTGCTTTGTGGTGAGTGAATCAAGCTCACCAAGATGCCTTCATAAGTCTGTTTACTGCCATGCTCTGTTTTCTGCCAAGTCTGAAACCTGTTTACGAAACTTGCTATGTTTACATGGTTGCCATCATATCTTCTGGTCCTTTTTGGCTTATGGTCAGTAAGGCACTTTTGTCATATGCATTATGTAGATTCATGCCATGCCTCGTTTTGCCATGTTAAGTTCCTGTAGCATGTTGATTTTTTGCTCTGAACATTGCTACCTGATGCTATTTCTGCCATGTCCAGTAATTTCACCAAGTCTGTGATCCTGATATCTTTTGCACTTTTTCCATGCTTGTTTGAAGCTGCTGTGGTGTGTACTAGCCGTAGCTCAGTGTTCATCTTTTGTCAAGCATCTCCTGTAGATTACTGTTATATGCTTTGTTGCTATGTTGGAGTGCTGTAGCTTTGTTAATTGATGTATTCTAAGTGCTATCATGCTGTTAATCGCAGATTCGTGTCATTCTTGTTTTGCTTGCCATTTGCAAACCGTGCATCCGTTTCCGGTGATTTTTACATCGATTTCGACCGAAATCATCGCATCTTTCCAGTGGCATGCTTGGTTTGCCAAGTTACTACCTTGTTCATTCGTTTTCTTCCAGAGCACGCATATGCATCGCATGACATATCCCGCATATCATGCATGTTTTGCATCATGTTGCTTGTGCATTTCCCGTGATTGATTGTGGTTCCATTGCTTGTGTTCTTGCTGTGGGTAGAGCCAGGAGACGAGTTCGTGAACGAGGAACCTGTTGAGTACGCTTACGAGGATCAAGCTTTCGACAACTCTGAGAACCTTGCAGGCTGCGCTAGTTATTCGTTCTATCGCCATGCTGCGCTACCTACCACTTGCTATATCATGCCTCCCATATTTGCCATGTCAAGCTTCTAACCATCCTTTCCTAGCAAACCGTTGTTTGGCTAAGTTACCGCTTTTGCTCAGCCCTTCTTATAGCGTTGCTAGTTGCAGGTGAAGTTTAAGTTGGTTCCATGTTGGAACATGGATATTTTGGAATATCACAATATATCTTATTTAATTAATGCACCTATATATTCGGTAAAGGGTGGAAGGCTCGGCCTTATGCCTGGTGTTTTGTTCCACTCTTGCCGCCCTAGTTTCCGTCATACCGGTATTATGTTCTTTGAGTTTGCGTTCCTTACACGGTTGGGTGATTTATGGGACCCCCTTGACAGTTCGCCTTGAATAAAACTCCTCCAGCAAGGCCCAACCTTGGTTTTTCCATTTGCCACCTAAGCCTTTTCCCTTGGGTTTTCGCAAGCCCGAGGGTCATCTTTATTTAAACCCCCGGGCCAGTGTTCCTCTGAGTGCTGGTCCAAACTAGAGCCACTTGCAGCGCCGCCTTGGGGAAACTTGAGGATTGGTTTTAGTTGTACGTAGTGTTCATCCGGTGTGCCCTGAGAACGAGATATGTGCAGCTCCTATCGGGATTTGTCGGCACATTCGGGCGGCTTTGTTGGTCTTGTTTTACCATTGTTGAAATGTCTTGTAAACCGGGATTCCGAGACTGATCGGGTCTTTACGGGAGAACGTTTATCCTTCGTTGACCGTGAGAGCTTATAATGGGCTAAGTTGGGACACCCCTGCAGGGTATTATCTTTCGAAAGCCGTGCCCGCGGTTATGAGGCAGATGGGAATTTGTTAATGTCCGGTTGTAGAGAACTTGTCACTTGACTTATTTAAAATACACCAACCGTGTGTGTAGCCGTGATGGTCTCTTCTCGGCGGAGTCCGGGAAGTGAACACGGTTTGAGTTATGCATGAACGTAAGTAGTTTAGATCACTTCTTGATCATTTCTAGCTTCGCGACCGTTGCGTTGCTTCTCTTCTCGCTCTCATTTGCGTATGTTAGCCACCATATTTGCTTAGTGCCTGCTGCAGCTCCACCTCATTACACCATCCTTTCCTATAAGCTTAAATAGTCTTGATCTCGCAGGTGTGAGATTGCTGAGTCCTCGTGACTCACAGATTCTACCAAAACAGTTGCAGTTGTCGACGATGCCAGTGCAGATGACGCAACCAAGCCCAAGTGGGAGTTCGACGAGGAACGTGGTCGTTACTATGTTTCTTTTCCTGATGATCAGTAGTGGAGCCCAGTTGGGACGATCGGGGATATAGCATTTGGGGTTATCTTATTTTCATTTGGATTCTGACCGTAGTCGGTCTATGTGTGGATTTTGGATGATGTATGAATTATATTTATGTATTGTGTGAAGTGGCGATTGTAAGCCAACTCTCGTTATCCCGTTCTTGTTCATTACATGTGATTGTGTGAAGATAACCTTTCTTGCGACAATACCACCATGCGATTATGCCTCTAAGTCATGCCTCGACACGTGGGAGATATAGCCGCATCGTGGGCATTACAGAACGGCTTTTTCCGCTGACCGGATTTAGAGCCACTGAATCCGGCATTAACTGCCGTGTCTTCGGCGTTGTTGCAGCGCTTGTGTCTGTTGCGACGCGACCTGCCGTTGCTATCTTTGGCATCTGAATTGCCAGGGTTTCTTGATGTGTTGTTGCTGCGAGCTAGCCAGCTGTCCTCGCCTGCACAAAAGCGGGTCATGGTATCGTGAGGGCTACCATGGACTTCGGATTCTCTTGGCCGAGGTGTGGGGCGAGCTACTTTTCGCGGATGTTATGCTTAAATGCCGCTAAGGCCTCGGCATCCGGACAGTCGACAATTTGGTTCTTTTTAGTTAGGAACCGAGTCCGGAATTTCCCGACTGATTCCCCCGGCTGTTGGGTTACGTGACTCAAGTTATCGGCATCCGGTGGTCGCACATAAGTGCCCTGGAAGTTGTCAAGGAATGCGTCTTCCAAATTCTCGCAACTGCCAATGGAGTTTGCTGGCAGGCTATTCAGCCAATGTCGAGCCGGCCCTTTGAGTTTTAGTGGGAGGTACTTGATGGCATGTAGATCGTCACCGCGGGCCATGTGGATGTGGAGGAGGAAATCTTCAATCCATACCGCGGGGTCTGTTGTACCATCATATGATTCAATGTTCACGGGTTTAAAACCTTTTGGGAATTCGTGATCCATTACTTCGTCAGTGAAGCATAGGGGGTGTGCAGCGCCTCTGTGCCGAGCTATGTCGCGACGCAGTTCATACGAGTCTTGTCTGCTGTATTTGGCCCTGCCGGATTTGCTTTTAGTATATCCGGCGTGATGGTCGTCGTCACGCGTTGGCGCGCGCCCCCGTGATCCGTAGATCGATCTTGCATGTCCTGCTTTGTTTTCCAATACGTCTCGCAGGTCCTGCGTGTTACCCCGGCCCTTGGTGTTTTTGTTTAACTGGCGACGGGGTGCGGGCTGGACTTCGGCCTGATATGCCGCTTTGTCTCGGCCACGAGGTGGCCGGTCAGCCGCATCATACGCTGGAAGCGTAGGCTTTAATGATTCCTCCTCGAGTTGGGGTAGCAACCTGCGCTTTGGGTAACTTTTGGTTGGGCGCTCGAGTTCGTATTCCTCGGCCGCCAGGACCTCAGTCCATCTATCCGGTAGCAGATCTTGGTCAGCTTCAAGCTGTTGTTGCTTTTTCTTCAAGCTTTTTGCTGTGGCTATAAGCCGGCGCTTGAAGCGCTCCTACTCGACGGGATCCTCAGGCATGATAAATTCTTCATCGCCGAGGCTCACCTCATCTTCGGAGAGAGGCATGTAATTGTGATCCTCTGATTCTCCGTCTGCTGCCTGTTCCTTAGGGCTAGCTTGCCCATCCTCCCGCTCGAAGCCTGGCTGGAGGGGATTGTCTTCGTCTTCGGCACTATCTGTAGTGTTATTGTCTCTTGTGTCAGTATCGCTGCTTTTGCTATGGCGGGGCTTAGAGCGGCGCCGATGACGCCGGTGCTTAGATTGCTTCTCGAGGGGATTATCCTCCGTTGCCTTATTGCCATCGCTTTCTTTGGGGGTGTCCACCATGAATATATCATATGATGAGGTGGCAGTCCAGCGCCCTGTGGGCGGTGGTTCCTGTTCTTCTCCTGCGTCGTCGTGCATACCATCGATGTCTTCGGAGCCGAAATCGAGCATGTCGGTTAAGTCGTCGACAGTGGCTATTAAGTCGGTGGTGGGTGGGGAAAGCATTTCTTCGTTGTCTGCTTCCCACTCGAGCCGGACATAGTTCGGCCAAGGGCCTCCTGACAACCAGAGAGACCTTAATGAATTCAGCACGTCGCTCAGGGGCGAGTGTTGAAAGATATCCGCGGAGGAAAACTCCATGATCGGCGCCCAATCAGATTCGATAGGCACGGACGCAAGCGGTTCGGAGCCCGTGGCCGGGGATGAATCCAAGGGTCCGGCAACACAGGTCTGATAGGAGGTGAAGTCAGTATTCGGCTCTATCGCCGCTGAGTGTGCGACCTCCGTGGCGGGATCCATCCACCCGTCCTCGAACGGCGCAATATGCTCCGGATTGAGGGCCGGAGTAGCCACAGGTGTGATCTCCCGAACACCGTCCGACGGCAGAGCTAAGTCATGCTCGTCGTGACTGTGCGGCGCACCTGACATGGGCTCTAATCCGTCAAAGATCAAGTCTCTGCGGATGTCGGCGGTATAGTTTAAGTTTCCAAACCTGACCTGACGGCCAGGGGCGTAGCTCTCGATCTGCTCTAGATGGCCAAGTGAGTTGGCCCGCAGTACAAAGCCGCCGAATACGAAGATCTGTCTGGGGAGAAAAACCTCACCTTGGATCGCATCGTTGCCGATGATCGAAGGAGCCATCAAGCCTTTATCGCGACGGCAAAGTGGAACTCTCAATGAAAGCACCAATGTCGGTGTCAAAAACGGCGGATCTCAGGTAGGGGGTCCCGAACTGTGCGTCTAAGGCAGATGGTAACAGGAGGCGGGGGACACAATGTTTACCCAGGTTCGGGCCCTCTCGATGGAGGTAATACCCTACTTCCTGCTTGATTGATCTTGATGATATGAGTATTACAAGAGTTGATCTACCACGAGATCGTAGAGGCTAAACCCTACAAGCTAGCCTATGATTATGATTGTTATTGTCCTACGGACTAAAACCCTCCGGTTTATATAGACACCGGAAGGGGCTAGGGTTACACAGAGTCGGTTACAAGGGAGGATATCTACTTATCCGAATTGCCAAGCTTGCCTTCCACGCAAAGGAGGGTCCCACCCGGACACGGGACGAAGTCTTCAATCTTGTATCTTCATAGTCCAACAGTCCGGCCAAAGTATATAGTCCGTCTGTCTGAGGACCCCCTAATCTAGGACTCCCTCAGTGGTAACTTAGCTGGTACATACACGCGGGAATAGCAGACATGGTGATGTGGCAGAGAATTAAAGAAGAGACAGGGGGTCATGATGGCAAAAAATATGATCATCAATGCTACTACTCTATGTTACTATGCACTATAAAAGTAGTATATCATACACTAGTATCATGCACTAGTACTATATTGTATATGATCCTCCCCACTATGAGTAGCCTCAAACAACACCATGGCCGACCGTCATCCGTGCGCCACCCAATTACAGTTGCAACTTGTTTAGAGAAGGTTTTACTCCGGTTTGTATGAAAACATTAATGTATCTCGTACGGTTTATATGAAAAGTTTTTGAAATGTAATTCCACCTTGTTTGCACGATTATGCAGGGCAAATTCATCCCCCAATCAAAATCAGATCGCCAATCGTGGATATACATGGGGCATTTGGTCTAACTTGGAACCTTGTAGCTGATGACACCTAGTTGGGACATACTATCTTAGAAGTCTCTACCCATGGTACCATTGAAGGGCAACAAGGTGCCACGATCTATCACGATCGGAACTTGATCATGTACCCAGGTAGTCCCTACTCTCCCATCCAAGAGTAGTAGAGGCTGGAACTATCGTATATCTAATTGTCATGTCGTCTTATAACATTACAGTACATGTCTCTTTGTACTATGCAACTTTATAATTCCTTCTTCTTCTTTATTTATTGGGATAGCCATCTATGCAAATTTATAATGCCAAGTTGTATATAAACTATTAAGGACTTAACAATTTCAATTCCGTGTAGTAGTATGTAGGTATCCATAATACCATCGAACAAAACTACTCCTACTTTAATTAATGTACGTGGCCCAGGTAACACTCTCAAATTGTTTGTTGTTGGCTGTGCCGCAGCTGGTCTATACATTGTTTCTGTTCCCCCTCATAGAAATAAGCAATATAAAGTATTTTATTTTAATCCGTATCCCCTGCTTACGTCACCTTATTATACTGCATGGACCATAACCGTGCACGTCAGCATATATCAAGGTTTGACATGCCAGGTGTACCAGATGGATGGTGGCGTGTTCGACCCCCGTGATGCTACCTGGGTGCGGATGAGCACACTTGAAGAGTACTCGATTTTCATCAGGGACAACTACCCCATTGTGCAAATGATGCCACCTTCCGTGCACGACACCGACGGCCTGCTGTTCATGAAGAACGGGTGCATTTTCATTGCGCACTCACGGTTCATATCTTGAACGCCCCTATCCCTGATCTATGGCACTTTAGTTTGGATGAGTCTCCATCGTGGGGAGCCACACTACACTACAAAAAAAGACACATCCATGACATTTTTGGCCGAACAGATTTTTTTCTGTCATGCTTATGACACTTCTATGACGATAACTGTGATAAAACCCGGTATCATCATAGATGTGGTAGGGTCCTACTTCTATGACAAAAAATCATGACAGAAAATGGGCTTTTGTCCTGGGCGGGCCGGAGACGCAGCTGCATGACATTTTTGGGCCGTCCATGACGGAAAATACCATGGTAGAAGCGAGGGCGAGGAAAATATCGGGGAGTTCTCGGTTAAGGTGGGTGGTCGAGGGCCGAGCGATGCACGTTTCTGTCACAGCCCTAGAACACCTGAGTGTAATAGTTGCATCGGTGAGCATGCATCATGATTAAATTCAAGAAACTTAAATTGAGGAAAGTTAAAGCCTCAGAAATCAATTTAAAAGAAGGGCAAGAACCCTTTAAATTGCATAAATTGTTTCCAAAATGCCTTCATAAATGTTTGATAATTTTGGCACGGCTTTGAGACCAAACCAGAAATAGTGAACATTTTTATGGAATATTTTGGGCAATGAATTTAAATCACTATTCTATTTGAATTTGGAAATATACCCAAATACATATGGGATATATTTCCAAATACCTCTGATATATTTTGTGTGCTTTTGGAGAAGTCCAAGAAGCAACAAAAAAATGGTCAGAGAATATTTTGCATTGTTTTGAATTCCTTTGAATTTGCAAAACAGTGGCAAAGTAATAAATAAATAAAAACCAGAAATAAAAAGAAAGACCCCTACCTGGGCCACTTACCTGTAGCCGGCCCAGCTGCACCAGTCTAGCCCACCTGGGCAAAGCGGCTGTCTTCAACCTCTGCCAGTAGACAGAGGCGAAGTAGCACGCGCGCACGCGGAGGCCTCCACCTCCTGCTTCGCGGTGGCAGCCTCCCCGACATCCTCGCGACGCCACGGAGACGCCTAGAGCCTACCCTCATTCTCCCCCCTCCTCTGGCTCCCTCTTCCTCTCTTCCCGTGAGCCCGAGAGCGCGCCGTCGTCGTGGCTATAGGCCACCACCCACCCAACCAGCGCCACCACAAGCTCCGCCACGACTCCGTGGAGCTACACACGGAGGCACGCGACCGCAGGAGCCCTGCAGTGTCGCCACCATCGCCATCTTCATCCTCTGCCATAAGGGCCGCCGTCGTCGATTCGCCGGCTACGGGACCTCCCTGAGCTCGGCGTCCGCACCAGCAGATCCGCTGTGAGACCTGCAATCTTTCCCCCCTCCTCCCTTTGTCGTGCTCGCCCTCTAGCCACTGCCCCGCAAGCTCCCGAGCGCCGCCGCCGCAATTGCCGGCCAGCCCTGCGCTCCCGACCTCCCCCGCTCTCCTACGCAGCACCAACATGCTCACCGCATCCCCGGGAAGCGAACTTGCCGCACCGTTTGCTCTAGATCGCAATGAAAACCTACACCCGCTTGAGCCCAAGCTCCGCCGCCGCTAAACCTCGACGCCGGCGACACACCCGGCCACCCTAGTCATTCCCGAGGCCACGAACCGACGTGCCTCGTTGCGCCGGTTCCAACAAGCCCTGCCGCACAACCCCTCGTCACCGGAGTTGGACAGACGGGCAACTCCGACGTGCCCCACTTACGTCGGCGATTAGCCGCCGACTAATCCCTATTTAAGCCGCTAATTAACCCTCCCGTGCAACTGAAACATGGGCCCCACATCCTAATTAAACCCAGCGTTAAAATAGTCTAAGTTTAATTAACCCTGCCACTTAACTAGCTCAATGACAAGTAGGCCCCACCAGTCAGTTTTGACTTTGGTCAACCGCTGATGTCGCCCTGACGCAGTGCTGATGTCGTAAACACGTTTACTGGAATACTCATATTTCTAAATAAATTGGAAATTCCAGAAGATGTGCAAAACTTCTAAAAATCATATAAAATCAATCGTAACTCCAAATGAAATAAGTTATATATGAAAAATTATCAAAAAAATCCAAAGAATCTGTTTATGCCATGTTCATGCATGTTTGAGCAAGTTAACCCCACTGTTTAGGATAAAACATCATTAGGTTAATTTGAAAAATAGGTTTGGATTTGGAATTTGACGTAGTTTGAGTTCCACTTCAATTAAAATGACTTGCTATTGCATTAGCTCAATTTAGTACCTTAATATGTCATATCATTCATTTGCTTGTGCATTGCATTGAATTGAATGTTGTTTATGTTCCTTTGTCGGTGTTGTTCCCTCTTGATAGACGTGTTCCGACGATGAGTTCGATGACACCGACGAAGAGATATACTATCTTCAGAAGTGCCAGGCAAGCAAAACCCCCTTGTTCATTCCGATACAATCCCACTCTCTCGCTCCTGCTCTCTTTTACTACATTAGGACAACAGCGTTTCAATTGTTACATGCTGCGGTAGTTGAACCCCTTTCCTCTGCATGACCTGTCATTGCCACAGTAAATAGATGAAACCCACTAGCATGAGTAGGAGTTGTTTGAGCCCTGATGTGCCTACTCATTCATGCTTGTTGTCATGCCTGCTACTACTTAGAGTTGAGTCAGGTCTGATTCATCTGGGATGAATTGGAATGTGGTGAACATGTCCTACTGTTGAGAGCTAAGTGTGTGAACATGATTTGGTACAGGTAGCGGTGAGAGGCCATGTAGGAGTACATGGTGGGTTGTCTCATTGCAGCCGTCCTCAGGAACTGAGTTCTGTGTTTGTGATCCATGAACAGTTACTTCCACACATTGGGTTCCGGTAACTTGACCCCTCTCGGCTTATTAATCAACTCGATCTCTGTCCAGGAGTTGCAACTAGTTTCTGGTGTTTGTAGGTAGTGTCAGTAGTCTACCAAGTGGCACCCAGTACAGGTGGGCTTGGGATAGACTAGGCACCGTGGCATGGTGTACCAAGCGTAGATCCATCCGTCAAGGTGGGCTTGGGAACCCTGCACACATCGTTTGGGGCCATGAGCGACACCCCTGCCGGATCTCCTTGCGGATGGAAATCGAATAGGCGATAAACCTGGACTAGAGACTTGTGTGGTTAGTCAGGTCGTGGCCAACTCCCTCGCCAGGCTTCCGCTTGAAGGTTGCCAAGATACACGACATGTACATGGTGGTAAGTGGCGAGAGTGTGTGTAAAGAAGTACACCCCTGCAGGGTTAAGATTATATATTCGAATAGCTGTGTCCGCGAAAAAGGACTTCTGGGTTGCATGTATAGTTCATAGACAAGTGAAAGTGGATACTCTAAAATGCGCAAGATAAGCGTGAGTGCTATGGATGGCGTTCTTGTAGGAAGACGGGAGCGGATCAATAGTGGTGTATTGATATGGTGAATATGTGGACTCGTGTGCGCCACCCCAAAAGAGTTACTTGCAGTCGTAGTTCAGGATAGCCACCGAGTCAAAGCTGGCTTGCTGCAGTCAAACTCCACCACCCCCTTTATTGATACCAATGCATATGTAGCTAGTTCTGATGTAAGTCTTGCTGGGTACATTTTTACTCACGCTTTCTTATTTTATGTTTTGCAGAGAGACTTCAGTCTCACTAGTAGTTCCGTGTGGACTCCGACGTTTAGCTTGTTACCTCAGCTACGATCTTGTACCCTTGGGAGGGTCTTGTAGATAGTCAGGCTTCTTAGCCTTTACTTTTGTAGTTGTCTGTACTTAGACAAGTTAAGCTTCCGTTTGTGCACATTGCTTGTATGACTTGAATGTTGGGTCATGAGACCCATGATTGTTATACTTGGCTCCTCGGAGCCTAATGAATAAATACTCTGAGTCGTAGAGTCTTGTTGTGATGCCATGTTGTACTTGCACATATCGAGCATATTGTGTGTATGATTGAAATGCTTGGTATGTGCGAAATCCGACAATCTAGTTGTTTATCCTTGGTAGCCTCTCTTATGGGGAAATGTAGTCTGGTGCTTCCACTGAGCCTTGGTAGTCCGTTACAGCCCGGTTTACCGGAGTCCTGCTAGCCCAGTACTACTACTCCGAAACACCTAGACTGGCCGGAATGTGATACACTTCGTTCCTGTGTCTGTCCCTTCGGGGAAATGTCACGCGATGACATCCGGAGTCCTGCTAGCCTGCTACAGCACGGGTTCCCGGAGTCCTGTTAGCCCAGTTGCTACAGCCCGGATTCACACGCTGCTGACCGACATGCTCGATGTTGTTCATGTATGCCTGTCCCCGTAAGTTAGTGCCACTTTGGGTTCACGACTAGTCATGTCGGCCCGGGTTCTATGTCATATGGATGCTAGCGACACTATCATATACGTGAGACAAAAGGCGCAAACGGTCCCGGGCCAGGTAAGGCGACACCCGTGGGAATATCGTGCGTGAGGCCGCAAAGTGATATGAGGTGTTACATGCTAGATCAGTGTGACTTAGAATCAGGGTCCGGACTGCTTTGGCATCAGAGCCTGACTGACTGTAGGATTACCAAGACAAACTGGTCGTAGTTGAGTCTAGAAATGCTTTAGTTATATAAGGAATTGATTATGGAAGGGAATGTAAGGCTCTTTTTACTCCTTTACCTTATGCCTTTCTGATCTGAGTCACCCTCTTCTTTTCTACAGGGATTAAGAACTAGGACTTCTCATCTATCTATTAGGATGACGAGTTACTATGATAGATACTTATAGGATTGGTGGATTTATGTCTCAGTTCAGTTCCTACTACCTCCATGTGATAACAGTTGGTCTCGGAACCTTGATATTGTGATGTTGAGTGGTTATGCCACTATTTTGCAGGATGTCTCAAATATTTTGAGCATTTACAGCCGTTATGCTGTCCGAGTCATCCCAGGTTTCTAAATAGTCTGATGCATTTGCAAATCCCTTCCTTCCATTCTCGATGTTCCTTTGGGCCAGATTAACCACACTGATCGTCGAGTTGAGGTACTCCGTTGCCTTGGTGTATAAGTTGAAGGCATTATTATGACCCTAGGCATCCTAGAGAACCACCCACTAATCTAGCAATGCTTTATATTCCCAGTGTGATGATTCTGGCCGTCATTCTCGAAAGCATCCCGTGATGCCATTTAGATAGTAGGCATTCCATTCCTGGGTTCATGAACCCGAGATTCACTCTACTCATTCATGTTGATAGTGTTTGCTAGTTCCTTTATGGTATTAGTAACCTTGTGATAGTCCTCGAGGTCTCTGGTATATTATTCTTCCAATACCATAAACCATCATGGCAGAAGCTCTCCAGAACCAGAACATCACAATGAGAGTGCTCTTGATGAGTTCTCCATTCTACATCGTGAATCTGCCAGTCCTACCTTTCTGCATGGATTATCTAGAAGAAATATGTTGAACTTGTTTGACATACTAAATCTATGCATCCGCAACTCAGAAAACCATATGTTCCTTTGAGTTGTCTCTCTTTAGTTGTATTCTGACCTCTGTCTATCAATTGATAGTCAGGACTAGTTGTGCATTCGTGTTATAAATGCCTATTACTCTTGTGGTCTGTCAAGCCATTCTATTCCGGAATGACTAGGAGAAACAAACTCCAGCACCTCATCCATTTCTTGGACTGGTCAAAGTAGTTGTATTCCGCAGATCAAAATGCCAATCCAGCTTTTGTTCTGTTTTACCTCGGAGTATTACCCCCTTTATGTCAGGATTGTCATGAGAACTGCACCATCTCTTATGAATTCTTGATGTAGTGATACTTCTTACCATCATTGTTCATTCCTCGGTTCCGTGTTGTTGCAATCGGAATGCTGACAAGTGAACTATGATGTGTGAAATCAATACTCTTGGCAACCCCGTTGCTTCGTAGTTAATGGACGATAATGCCATTCTTAGCGTGTTGGCTAATGGATCATTCTAAGATAGATTGTGCTACCTAGTCCATTTCCCTGGTGCACTCTTCGATCAAGGAGTCAGGATTGTGTCAATCCCTTGCTCATGTGATCATATCGTCTTGCCCTGAAAAGCAAGATTGTTCTCGAGCTTAGTAACATATCGGTGGTTTGTGATTTTCCGAATATCTTCTCGGAAGTATCACCAGGTTGCCCCCTGACTGTTATGTTGAGCTCGTGATCAAGTTGGTTTCTTATAAACCACCCTTCTCCAAGAATCGTGTTGGATACCCTTGAGCTAGTTGGTTAAGCCAAACAACAACTTGCAGAGTTGGAAGATAAAATCTTGTCTGACTTAGTTCATTCCAAAGGGATATCTTTCGTGTGTGTGTATTGAAGAAAGATATCTTTCATTGATTGACCTTCGTCATCAATTGTTGGATCTATTGTCTTGTCCAAACCTTGATTTGAGTGTGGGCTATCGTCAAATCAAATCAGAACCAACGATGTTCGTAATGTTGTCTTACTCGTGGTTGATCCCTCGAGCATACACCATTGCATCTTTTGGTCTGACCAATGCTATCACCGTGTTCACATGATTATGGAAATCCATTTTTAAGGAAATCCCGATGACTTGTTGTTGAGCCCATCAGCAGCATTTGATCTCCTCCATGATTCATGTTGAACATTAAGCTAATGTTGGTAACTTTTGTAACCATTATCTTCGTGTCCCGTGCAGGAAGCATATGTTTGGATGAAAATGTGACTTCCTTTGATTCACGTGCATTTGATGCAAGTTGCCGCCGTGGATTTGAGAAAGTTTGTTTTGCTTCCTCTGGAATCATCCCAAATCAGTCATGCATATGTGTGAAGTATTCTGTGGTTTGGAGACTTGCAACCTTCATTCTATATGTGTCCCTAGCACAACAAGCCACTGATTGATTTGTTCAAGGAGAAGAAGTTCCTTTTTAAGAGCTAACCTGGGCTTAATCAAGGACTTCATTATCCGCAATGATGGTTCCCCACCTTAACTCGGTAGTGTTTCGTTGTAAGACTACTACGTGGTCATGCTTGTCTGGGACATCATGTTCACATCTTTGTAGCAGAACTAGCTCATGTTTTGGAGCTTACCACCGTAGTCCATTTCCCGAGAATCCTGCAACGTCATCTCGTCGACTTGTGTTGCAAACTTTCATTTTTCTCTCTAGACTTGATGAGTCTGGAATATCCTGACACCAACCAGATCTGAATCTCAGGCAGATATGATGGTTGGAACGTTTTCCAAGAACTATAATATTGGTCTCTCTGTAACCGGTAAAGTGGATGTCGTGGCCAACACACCCAGCCGGAAGACCTATTATTGTAGTGTTTTGATTGAGGAAGTTGCTACCTCCCCATAAGGATTTCGTAGGATTTACTTCCGTAGTTATTCCTTATGGATTCTTGTGCTCCCGAAGTCCGACCTTTTACTTGATGTTATAGATACCAAACCATATCTATAAGTGGGTTACACTAGCACATCAAGGAGAACATTAGAAGCGGAGTGCTAAAGGTCTCTTGGTCGATCATCCAGATTTTGTTTCCTTGGCCTCGCTAAGGTGAAATCTGAGAAGGTGTTATCTTCCTTTGCATCTGCATCGTCCATCACTATTCATCATGGTAGTATGTTGTGTTGCCACGACTCTTGACACGGATGTTGGTAGAACCTTGATGAATATGGAAATGCTCAAGTTCTCGAGAGCACGCGCAAGCAAAATCATCCCTTGCGTTGTCTTCAACAAGATAGTCCACATCATCCATTCTAGTCTGAGCATGCCATTTCTCCGAACTCCTTTAAACGATCATGTCTGAATTGCCTCAGGCTGGTATAAAGAGTTTCAATGGTCTTTGTATCAAAAGTAATTCTTTTTGCCACTTAAGGGAATAATTCTACGAGTCACCTTCTCTAAGGTGCCCCGATATGGAATCATAGCAATTCATCTCCTTGCTACTCTGAAACCATGCACCATCTACTTAAGCGTGGAATTGTTGCCTACCAAGTTGAACCTTCGTTATCTATCCCTCTCCATCCCTCTCAATGTGTGTCTTGTGTCTCAGCTCAAGAGATGTTCTTTCGTCTCACTCCGTGAGTTGATCCTGAGTTGCTCGATCTTTGAGAAGATCGATTCTGGTAGAGTTCCCATTCCTTTTGTCGTAGTGTTTTGCTGAAGATCTCAAAGGCAAGGACGTCAAAGATCAATATGAAGAAATGAATCAACATCTTCGAGAAGGGCTATTGGATCATGAAGATCGTGTTAGCTTGTGACCCCTCTGACTTCTTACCTTACGTCTTGAATCTCGGGACGAGATTCTTGTTTAGTGGGGGTGAGTTGTCACAGCCCTAGAACACCCGAGTGTAATAGTTGCATCAGTGAGCATGCATCATGTTTAAATTCAAGAAACTTAAATTGAGGAAAGTGAAAGCCTCAGAAATCAATTTAAAAGAAGGGCAAGAACCCTTTAAATTGCATTCATTGTTTCCGAAATGCCTTCATAAATGTTTGATAAGTTTGGCAAGGCTTTGAGACCAAACCAAAAATAGTGAACATTTTTGTGGAATATTTTGGGCAATGAATTTAATTCACTATTTTTTTGAATTTGGAAATATACCCAAATATATATGGGATATATTTCCAAATACCTCTGATATATTTTGTGTGCTTTTGGAGAAGTCCAAGAAGCAACATAAAAATAGTCAGAGAATATTTTGCATTGTTTTGAATTCCTGTGAAGTTGCAAAAGAGTGGCAAAGTAATAAATAAACAAAAACCAGAAATAAAAAGAAAGACCCCTACCTGGGCCATTTACCTGTAGCCGGCCCAGCTGCACCAGTCCAGCCCACCTAGGCAAAGCGGCTGTCTTCAACCTCTGCCAGTAGACAGAGGCGAAGTAGCACGGGCGCACGCGGAGGCCTCCACCTCCTGCTTCATGGTGGCAGCCTCCCCGACATCTTTGCGATGCCATGGAGACGCCTAGAGCCTCCCCTTGTTCTCCAACCTCCTCCGGCTCCATCTTCCTCTCTTCGTGTGAGCCCGAGAGCACGCCGTCACCGTCGCCGTGGCTATAGGCCACCACCCACCCAACCAGCGCCACCACGAGCTCCCCCAAGACTCCATGGAGCTACACACTGAGGCACGCGACCGCAGGAGCCCTACAACATCGCCACCATCGCCATCTTCATCCTCTGCCCTGACGGCCGCCGTCGTCAATTCGCCGGCTACGGGACCTCCCCGAGCTCGCCATTCGCACCAAAAGATCCGCTGTGAGACCTGCAGTCTTCTCCCCCTCCTTCCTTTGTCACGCTCGCCCTCTAGCCGCTGCCCCGCAAGCTCCCGAGCGCCGCCGCCGCAATGGCCGGCCAGCCCTACGCTCCCGACCTCCCCCGTTCTCCTAAGCAGCACCAACATGCTCACCGCGTCCCCGGGAAGCAAACTTGCTGCACCGTTTGCTCAAGCTCGCACTGAAACCCCGCACCCGCTCGATCCCGAGCTCCGCCGCCGCTAAACCTCGACGCCGGTGACACACCCGACCACCCCAGGCCTTCCCGAGGCCACCAACCGACGCGCCTCGTTGCGCTGGTTCCAACAAGCCCAGCCGCACGACCCTCATCGCCGGAGTTGGCCGGACGGGCAACTCCGACGTGCCCCGCTTACGCCGGCGATTAGCCACCGACTAATCCATGTTTAAGCCGCTAATTAACCCTCCCGTGCAATTGAAACATGGGCCCCACATTCTAATAAAACCCCGCCAGTTAACTAGCTCAATGACAGGTAGGCCCCACCAGTCAGTTTTGACATTGGTCAACCGCTGGCATCACCCTGACGCAGTGCTAACGTCGTAAACACATTTACTAGAATACTCATAATTATAAATAAATTGCAAATTCCAAAAAAATTGCAAAACTTCTAAAAATCATATAAAATCAATCGTAACTCCAAATGAAATAAGTTATATATGAAAAATTATCAGAAAAATCCAAAGAATCTGTTTATGCCATGGTCATGCATGTTTGAGCAAGTTAACCACACTGTTTAGGATAAAACATGATTAGGTTAATTTGGAAATAGGTTTGGAGTTGGAATTTGACGTAGTTTGGATTCCACTTCAATTAAAATGACTTGCTATTGCATTAGCTCAATTTAGTTCCTTAATATGTCATATCATTCATTTGCTTGTGCATTGCATTGAATTGAATGTTGTTCCTGTTCCTTTGTCGGTGTTGTTCCCTCTCGATAGACGTGTTCCGTCGATGAGTTCGATGACACCGATGAAGATCTATACTATCTTCAGAAGTGCCAGGCAAGCAAAACCCCCTTGTTCATTCCGATACAATCCCACTCTCTCGCTCCTGCTCTGTTTTACTACATTAGGACAACAGCGTTTCAACTGTTACATGCTGCGGTAGTTGAACCCCTTTCCTCTGCATGACCTGTCATTGCCACAGTAAATAGATGAAACCCACTAGCATGAGTAGGAGTTGTTTGAGCCCTGATGTGCCTACTCATTCATGCTTGTTGTCATGCCTGCTACTACTTAGAGTTGAGTCAGGTCTGATTCATCTGGGATGAATTGGAATGTGGTGAACATGTCCTACTGTTGAGAGCTAAGTGTGTGAACACGATTTGGTAAAGGTAGTGGTGAGAGGCCATGTAGGAGTACATGGTTGGTTGTCTCATTGCAGCCGTCCTCAGGAACTGAGTTCTGTGTTTATGATCCATGGACAGTTACTACCACACATTGGGTTCCGGTAACTCGGCCCCTCTCGGCTTATTAATCAACTCGATCTCTGTCCAGGAGTTGCAACGAGTTTCTAGTGTTTGTAGGTATTGTTAGTAGTCTACCAAGTGGCACCCGGTACAGGTGGGCTTGGGACAGACTAGGCACCGTGGCACGGTGTACCAAGCGTAGATCCATCCGTAGAGGTGGGCTTGGGAACCCTGCACACATCATTTGGGGCCGTGAGCGAGACCCCGGCCGGATCTCCTTGCGGATGGAACCCGAATAGGCGAAAAACCTGAACTAGAGACTTGTGTGGTTAGTCAGGTCATGGCCGACTCCCTCGCCAGGCTTCCGCTTGATGGTTGCCGAGATACATGACGTGTACATGGTGGTAAGTGGCGAGAGCGTGTGTAAAGAAGCACACCCCTGCAGGGTCAACGTCATCTATTCGAATAGTCGTGTCCACAGAAAAGGACTTCTGGGTTGCCTGTATATTTCACACACAAGTGAAAATGGATTCTCTAAAATGCGTAAGATAAGCGTGAGTGCTATGGTTGGCGTTCTCGTAGGAAGACCGGAGCAAATCCATAGTGGTGTATTGATATGGTGAATATGTGGACTCGTGTGCGCCACCCCAAAAGAGTTACTTGAAGTCGTAGTTCAGGATAGCCACCGAGTCGAAGCTGGCTTGCTGTAGTCAAACTGTACCAACCCCTTTATTGATACCGATGCATATGTAGCTAGTTCTGATGTAAGTCTTGCTGGGTACATTTGTACTCACGTTTGCTTATTTTATGTTTTGCAGAGAGACTTTAGTCTCACTAGTAGTTCCGCGTGGACTCCGACGTTTAGCTTGTTACCTCAGCTATGATCTTGTACCTTGAGAGGGTCTTGTAGATAGTCAGGCTTCTCAGCCTTTTCTTTTGTAGTTGTCTGTACTCAGACAAGTTAAGCTTCCGTTTGTGCACATTGCTTATATGACTTGAATGTTGGGTCATGAGACCCATGATTGTAATACTTGGCTCCTCTGAGCCTAATGAATAAATACTCTGAGTCGTAGAGTCTTGTTGTGATGCCATGTTGTACTTGCACATGTCGAGCATATTGTGTGTATGATTGAAATGCTTGGTATGTGTGGGATCCGACAATCTAGTTGTTTATCCTTGGTAGCCTCTTTTATGGGGAAATATAGTCTGGTGCTTCCACTGAGCCTTGGTAGTCCACTATAGCCCGGTTTACCAGAGTCCTACTATCCAGGTACTACTACTCCGGAACACCTAGACTGGCCGGCATGTGATACACTTTGTTCCTATGTCTGTCCCTTCGGGGAAATGTCACGCGATGACATCCGGAGTCCTGCTAGCCTGCTACAGCCCGGGTTCCCGGAGTCTTGTTAGCCCAATTGCTACAGCCCGGATTCACACGTTGCTGACCGACATGCTCGATGTTGTTTCATGTATGCCTGTCCCCGTAAATTAGTGCCATTTTGGGTTCACGACTAGTCATGTCGGCCCGGGTTCTCTGTCATATTGATGCTAGCGACACTATCATATACGTGAGCCAAAAGGCGCAAACGGTCCCGGGCCAGGTAAGGCGACACCCGTGGGAATACCGTGCGTGAGGCCGCAAAGTGATATGAGGTGTTACATGCTAGATCGGTGTGACTTAGAATCGGGGTCCTGACAGTTTCTCTCGTACACGTACGCGCGTGGGTGCGAGGCGTTGGGCTCTAACTGAACCCGAGCAAGGCGTTCGCCTAACTGAACCCGAGCGAGGCGTTCGCCTAACTGAACCTGAGCAATTACACTGCAGGCTACGCATTATTGAACCCGAGCGATCGATCGATGGCTCTTAACTGAACCCAATCGAGCGATTCCTTCGTTCGCTACTGCTGCTAACTGAAGCCGATCGATGCTGCCTCTGGATGAATAGTGAGCGTTGTTGGGGGTTTTGGATGAACAGTTCCCGGTGGGTGATTGGATGAACAGGAACCCGTGGTAGTAGAGGTCATTGCCGCTAGATGAACAGTACCCCGATCGATCGAGCCGGTGGATGAACAGGACCCCGTGGAGGGCTGGATGAACAGAACCCTGTGGAGGGCTGGTTGAATAGTAGCCGGTGGAGCGCTGGATGAACAATAGCCCGTGGAGGGGTGGTTGAGTGGGACCCCATGGAGAGGGCTGGTTGAACAGTAGCCGGTTGAGGAGCGCGCGGTGGAGGCTGGATGAACAGGAGCCCGTGGATGAACAGTCGCAGGTGGAGGCTGGAGGAAGTCGACGGTGGATGAACAGTACCCCGTGGAGGCTAGAGGAGGTCGACAATGGAGATGAACAGTATCTCGTGGAGTCCCGTTTTGCGGTACGCCACACCCCTCCCGATGAACAGGACCCCCGTTTCGATCGTAGCGCTCCAACACAAGTCCGTTTCCTCCGTTTTCGGTATGCCACACCCCTCCTGATCAACTGTACCCTGTTTCCACCGATGGAGGTCTGTTTCCTCCGTTTTGCGGTACCCCGGATCCCTCCCGATGAACAGGATCCCGTTTCGACCGTGACTGGTCGAACACAAGGCTGTTTCCTCCATTCTGCTGTACGCTAGGCCTCGTTTCCATCGGCTGTTCCGTCCAAGCCGGTTGGCTCCCGATGAACACGATGTATTCCGTTCCCTCCCGATGAACACGACGCATTCCGTTGCCTCCCCATCAACACGACGACGGTGCAGCTTCACCGTTCCGACCCAGCCATGTACATGAGCCCTGGCCGTACGTATGCGCGAGTAGGCATTCGAGACCCCGCCCGTATGTACATATGTGGCCGTATTTTATTTCTTGCACCTTGGCCGATGTACGTACGTGTACATGCTACGTGCGCACCTCTACTATGACACGTGCGCGCCTCTACTACGACACGTGCACGTCTCTACATCGACCAGTATGTATGTACACGTTCATGACCAAAATGACAACCTTAAGTATGCTTCGACCAGGTGGGTCCCGACTATCAGGCACTTCCTTGCATGCGAAGATGTAGCTGGTGGGTCCCAGCAGTCAGGGGGGCGAATCATTTTTTTGCTCGTAATATGGACGCACTTCCTTGCGTGCAAAGATGTAGCTGGTGGGTCCCAGCAGTCAGGGGGGCAAATCTTTTTTTTGCCCTTAATATACACACACTTCCTTGCATGCGAAGATGTAGCTGGTGGGTCCCAGTAGTCAGGGGGCGAATCATTTTTTGCCCGTAATATGGACGCACTTCCTTGCCTGCAAACATGTAGCTGGTGGGTCACAATAGTCAGGGCGAGAAAACATTATTTTCAGGGTAGAAAGGATGCAGTTGCATGCATGCGTCCATGGGTGTGGTGCGTCCCCACTCTCAGCCTCTCACCACTACAAAAAAAAGACACATCCGTGACATTTTGGGCCGAACGATTTTTTTTCTGTCATACTTATGACACTTCTATGACGATAATTGTGACAAAACCCGGTATCATCATAGATGTGGTGGGGTCCTACTTCTCTGACAAAAAATCATGACAGAAAAATGGGCTTTTCGTCCTGGGCGGGCCGGAGACGCAGCTGCATGACATTCTTTCGGCCATCCATGACGGAAAAAATCGTGGTAGAAGCGAGGGCGAGGAAAATATCGGGGTGTTCCTGGTTACGGTGGGTGGTCGGGGCCGAGCGATGCGTGCTTCTCTCGTACACGCACGTGCATGGGTGTGAGGCGTTGGGCTCTAACTGAACTCGAGCGAGGCATTGGGCTCTAACTAAACCCGAGTGATTGCACTGCAGGCTACGCGTTACTGAACCTGAGCGATCGATCGATGGCTGTTAACTGAACCCGATCGAGCGGTTCCTTCGCTATTGCTGCTAACTGAAGCCGATTGATGCTGCCTCTGGATGAACAGTGAGTGTTGCTGGGGGGGTTTGGATGAACAGTTCCCGGTGGGGGTGGATGAACAGGACCTCGTGGTATTGCCTTTGGATGAACAGGACCCCGATCGATCGAGCCGGTTGGGGCTGGATGAACAGGACCCCGTGGAGGGCAGGATGAATAGGACCATCCCATGGAGGGCAGAATGAACAGTAGATGGTGGAGGGCTGGATGAACAGTAGCCCGTGGAGGGGTGGTTGAACAGGAGCCCGTGGAGAGGGCTGGTTGAACAGTAGCCGGTGGAGTAGCGCGTGGTGGAGGCTGGATGAACAAGAGCCCATGGATGAACAGTCGCATGTGGAGGCTGGAGGAGGTCGACGGTGGATGAACAGTAGCCCGTGGAGGCTGGAGGGGGTCGACGGTGGGGATGAACAGTATCCCGTGGAGTCCCGCTTTGCGGTATGCCACACCCCTCCCGATGAACAGGACCCCTGTTTCGACCGTAGCGCTCCAACACAAGTCCGTTTCCTCCATTTTGTGGTACGCCACACCCCTCCCGATCAACAGGACCCCCGTTTCGACTGTAGGAGGTCCGTTTCCTGCGTTTTGCGGTACGCCAAACCCCTCCCGATGAACAGGATCCCGTTTCAAACGTGGCCGGTCGAACACAAGGCCGTTTCCTCCGTTCTGCGGCACGCAAGGCCTCGTTTCCGTTGGCTGTTCCTTCCAAGCCCTCCCGATGAACACGACGACGCATTCCGTTCCGACCCAGCCGGTTGGCTCCCCATGAAGACGACAACGACGCTGTTTCTCCGTTCCGACCCAGCCTTGTACACGAGCCCTTGCCGTACGTATGCGCGAGTAGCCGTTCGAGACCCTGCCCATATGTACTTATGTGGCCGTATTTTCATTCTTGCACACTGGCCGTTGTACGTACGTGTACATGCTACGTGCGCGCCTCTACTATGACACGTGTGCGCCTCTACATCGACCAGTATGTACGTACACGTTCACGACCAGAATGACAATGCTACGTACGCTTTGACCAGATGGGTCCCGACTGTCAGGCACTTCCTTGCCTGCGAAGATGTAGCTGGTGGGTCCCAGTAGTCAGGGGGGCGAATCGTTTTTTTGCCCGGACGCACTTCCTTGCATGCGAAGATGTAGCTGGTGGGTCCCCGCAGTCAGGGGGAAACTTTTTTTTGTGAAATACGGTGGCCCGTTCGGTGGGTCCCCGCTGTCAGGTGGAGGAATAATTATTTTGCGCGTAATAAGGAGGCACTTCCTTGCTGCGGCTATGGACCCAGCTGTCAGCCTCTCCATGTACAGTCCACGTCCGATGGAAGCCATTCCTTGACCACGTTGACCACGCCGCGCCGAGAGCACCAGGGCGGTGGACGACGGCGAGGCCTAGGAAGGGGATGACGCGGAGCCGGGGAAGATGCGGCAGTGGAAGCCCGCGCGGAGAGGAGTACGAGGGTTCACTGGTTCGGCTGCGGTGTGAGGCTGACGTCGCCGCAGGGCCTGGCCAGCGGTGGGAATAGTAGGGGGCGGTGAGTTCTCTGCGGCAGCACAGCCGGCCACGGGATGCAGGAGCATGTGGCACGACCGGCGCTGCTTTGGGCGGCTGGAGCAACAAGACCAGAGGTTGAAGAAGCACTACGGCCGTTGGATGGACATCATACGGTCACTGGAGCTAGAATCGTGCATATTGACTAAGTTGACAAAGCCCTCCGTCCCCGTCAACTTAGTAGGCCCACAAGTCAGCCTGCCACTATACTGGGTCCCAGCTAGCAGGGGGAGTATTCATTTTTTGTGCGTAATAAGGATGCACTTCCTTGCGTGCGAAGATATATCTGGTGGGTCCGAGCTGTCAGCGGCGATAACGTTTTTTTCGCGAAATATAGAGGCCCTTTCGGTGGGTCCTAGATGTCAGGTGGAGGAATCATTACTTTGCGCGTAATAAGGAGGCATTTCCTTGCGTGCGACCGTGGACCCAACTGTCAGCCTCTCCACGTACAGTCGACTTCAGATGCATGTCGGTCGTTGACCACGTTAACCAGGCCGCGCCGGGAGCACCAGGGTGGTGGACGACGGCGAGGCCTAGGAAGGGAATGACACAGAGGCAGGGAAGACTCGGCAATTGTTTCCCACGCCGAGGGGAGTACGACTATACGAGGGTTTACTGGTTCGTCTGCCGTCGCCGGGGAATAACAACAGGTGTGGGTGAGTAGAGGGGATGGCTAGGCCGCGGGGAGGAGGGAGCAGGCAGTCCCGCCGGCGCTTCTTTTAGCGGCTGGAGCAGGAAGAGCAGATATTGAAGAAGCACGATGGCCGTTGGATGGACATCCAATAGTCACTGCTTGTGCGTCAACCTTTTTTTTAGGAAAGCCTCAAATCTGTGGAAAAGAGCATACAACCCATCTGCCATTATTTCTAATAATTTACAGCCCATTTGCTAATTCTGAAGGTTTTTTTGGAGCCCATATTCTTTTTGTTAGCATTACAACCCATATTGTGGCCACGGTTAAAAAATTATACGAAATGTTGCATATTTCGGTGCGGTCCGAACTGTTTTTAATCCCAAAATTTCGAGTCACATTCAAACTGATTTTAAAAATAAATTTATATCAATATAAAATCCAACAAATTGTCCACGCATAAAAATTAATGCAATTTAAATTCTTGAAATGAAAAAAGAAATTTGAAAGTAATTGCCGGTTTGATGTGTTTTAAAAATGTACAGCCCATTTCTCATTACTGATAGGCCATTTTCTCGTCCAGCCGAATGAAGCTCTCCTCGTCTTGAAAGATTTGCAGCCCAATAGGCCTGACAAAGCGACTTACTTGGCAAATCACGAAAAAACTGGGCTAGCCATTTTCAGAAAGAAAAAAAAAACTACTGGGCTGGTCTGTGGTAAACATAAAAGAGAAGACTATCTAGACATGCTAGAGTGCCCCGCACAGCCCAGTTGACACCCTGCTTCCGTCTCAAAAACAAATTAGATAAATGCCACAACAAATATGGCGATTCATAAAAATGCCACTGCAATTTCCAAACTTTGAAAAATGCCACTGCAATTTTTGCAAACTTTGGAAAATGCCACTGCAATTTCCAAACTTTGAAAAAGCCACTCCAGACTTCAAAAAATGCCACTGGGGATGGCATGAAATGGCATTTTTCAAAGTTTGGAAATTGCAATGGCATTTCTTAGAAACACCAGATTTGGAGTGGCATTTATCAAATTAACCCAAAACAAAAATAACTGGGCGAGCTGCTGGGTCCCTGATGTCAGCCGCTCGTTGTGCAACTCTCTCGTTTATTGACTACGTTGACAATGGCATGGGACCTAGATGTCAGAAATCCATTACGAGGAGCCATTTTTTATTGGATTGAAATAAGGAGGCACTTTGCTTGCGTTCTGCCATGGCCTTGGTGGGTCCCTGCTATCATCCTCTCCACGTACAATCATCTCCTGGTTGTGTATGCGTCAACTTGGTAGGCCCACAAGTCAGCCTCTAAACCCGTGGAGGACAAATACAGCCCATTTAAAAAAATAACAGCCCATTCCATATGTACAAACGGAAAGTTCAACATTCAGAGCAAAGTAACAGGTCTGATCCACATATGGAATACTGAACTTCCACGTTGGCAAGCATCATAGCCAAGTTAACTATCTACTTCCACTAATACTCTAGTAGCGTACAAGTACTAACTTACTCTTAGCTAACTAGACAATGCCGGCCGCCATCTGCGGTACATGCTAAACGCCGGCACCGGCGTCCTCCGCCTCACCTCGGACTTGCCAGAGGTGCGATAGGGCGCGTTGCTCGCGCGCGTTGGCCCTTTCCATGCCTGCGTGGTCCACCGAAGCTTCCGCTTCTAAGCGGGAAACCCACTTGACGAGCTGGTAGTAAAAATCGGCGTCGCGAACGGGTGCGTGCCCGACAGCCTCCAGGGCTATTTGCCTGGCGCCGGCCTCCACGTAGTCGGCCCACGTGCGGGCGCTCTGCTCGCGACTCAGAGCGTCGGTGCGCTGCTGCTCCATGTCCCGCTGGCGGCGCAAATCGGTGATACGCTGCTCATCCGCCGAGCGGTCGCGCTCCAACAACTCCTGCTCCTCCGCCAGGCGGTCGCGCTCCAACAAGTCCTCGATCTCCGCATTGCCATCTAAAGACCGATAGAATGCCTCCTCCCTCCGTCTGTCTTCCGGTGAAAAACCGAACACTAGTTCCGGCGGTGACCGCCTCCGGTCACGCCTATCGCGGACGGGCGGGGCCATGGCGGACGTGGCGAGAGCGAGGATAAGTGGCGAGCAACGTCGGGCCGGTGGGGGCTTATGAAGATAGGGCGAGTTGGGTCAGGGTGCCACCATAGAAGGCCGAGAAACAGTACTTATAAGCGGAAGGTAGCGCGACGGTCATCGGAATTCAATGCATAATGAAGCAGGCATGGCTTAGCGCGCGAGCTTGCCGTGGAAAACTAGAGAAACTTAAATTCTGACCGTGCCGTCCCGTCCTGTCCGTGCTGGGTCGCACGCAGGCATTACGGTCAAACGAGTGCACTCGAATCATGTCCCTCCTTGTCTATAATGATTCCACATATTTAAAAGGCCCGCAACACTTAAAGCGCATCTTTTTTTGCATCAGTTAGCTGCCTTTATTACGGCCAGTTGCATGCGGGCACTCAAAATCCCGTGCAGCCAGTACGCGGAGCAGCATGCAACGAGTTGCAGCCGAGGGCATTAATTGATGAACTTTAGCTGGGAGATAAGGCATTTGCGAACGTTTTTGCTAGCAGTTTCTTCAGATTCGCATGGCATTTTCTTCAGAGCAGCTTGTCAGTTTCTTCAGAGGTAGGCATTTTTATTCAAAAAACTGCCACTTCGGATCTTGCGTCACAACTAAAACAGCTAGGAGCGCATTAGTAGGCTAGCTAGTGATCGATCGGTAACTTGTAAACACTGAGCGAACAAATATAAGGAACTGTTAATGCATCTCAATGATTCACAGATCATATACAAATATGTAGCTCCAAAAGCAAAGATCAGCCACAACTAAAACCAACTAGTACGATTCCCATACATAAGATCAACATGTTAATGCATCTCAATGATTCACAGATCATATACAAATATGTAGCTCCAAAAGCAAAGCTCTATAAAAAACATATGTTCTTCTTACTAACATGGATGCTTCTCTTGGCCAACATTCAATACAGACTGAATGACAAATTTGTTTGTGAAGTCTACAATTCCTCTTGCAAACGTAAGTGGTTTCACCAACAGCTGGAACCATGGGAATGAACCACACATGATGGAGGAACATCCACTGCAATATGATTTGGTCTTCTCTTGATCACACGGCGAGACTATTTTCGGAATACAAACTTTAACTTAGGCAAAATGATGCCCATTGTATAATCAGACCAAAGCAATGAAGCACGTAGTGTTGGCCAATAAATAGTACAGTACTACTTTTCTGCAGTCCATGAAGTGACTATCCAATCTTTCTGTGTCTATTTTCAAATGGCACTGCATGCAGTGACTATACTATTCTCTTGTGCAGTTCAACCAAAATTGCGGTCACTTTGTGTGTTTGCTACATAGCAACGGGCAGACATCTCTGTCATCACAAATATCAAGCAGCTAGTAAACATATACCCCACCTTGTATTTTTAGTTTAAACATGTCTCTTCCGCTTAGATCTGTCATGTTTTGCACTGGACAATTTGATACAGTCATGTTTTGCCCCAGAAAATTTCATACTAAATTGATTTGCTTGTTCAGAGCAGAAATATAGCGCCTATTCTTCATCAGACCAAGGACATCCATGTTCGCATTGATGGAAGAGGTGAAATTGATACAACCGAAATTGAGCATCCAGTCATTGAATCATGTCCTGCACCTCCAATGTAGGTCCACCCTGCCAATAAATTCACATGCAAACCACTAGTATTACTATCTAATGACAGTACAAAAAGAGTAGCAAGATAGTAGCAAACCATGTACCTTCTTAATGAACAGCTCATAGTGCCACCAATTGGGTATAAAGGTTTGGGAGAAAACATGCTCCTAATGTTGGACCAGTTGGACTTTTTGTGCAGTTCCACTAAACTTGAGCATCCCTATTTGCATAGATATTGAAAGTGTGATTACTATAAAAGTGGCACTAGTTGAAGCATAGACTCACAAATATAAGCATTCCAATTTCTTAATGGGAAAAGGTAGCAAGACTGTTTCTAACCACCTTTTTGAAGGAATAAATAAGGCAACAGAGGCTGATGTCAGAAAGGCATATATAGTTCTTTCTGAAAGAATGATCGATTCCTGACCTTTCCTCTTCTTTTAAGCATATTTTGTGCAGTTCAACTAAAATAAAATGCCATCACCGCCTTGACAATTAAGTGACACTGTACAAAAGGAAATGACTTAACATTACATCATGATGTCAGGTATGTAGTCGACAGGCATTAGAGACAAACATACAGACCTCCTCCGATAACATAATGAACATTAATTTTAATAAAGGTGTGGCTAGCTTTACCGGGATAATTTGAGTGAACTCTACACCCTCTGTTCCTTAATATAAGAGGTTTTTGCGGTTCAGTTTAAAGTATCCAAACGTCTACTAGTATTTAGAAAAACAGGTAGTAGTTTTCTTGAGCACATATCTGGGAAAGCTTGCCACCCTTTATTTATGTCCATACGCTAATGCAACACCATTCGAAATTTCGAATACTACAAATATACACTAATCCAGTGGCTAGTGCAACAGTAGAGTAGTTATTTTATTACAGGGTACAGTACAATGGTTTTACTGAACATATTTCAATAAACTCTGGCACTGGAAGATTTCTATAAGAATTAACAATACAAAATGTAAAGGCAACACGTTTCAGCATTGGTATACTAGCTGTGCATGAGCATTAAACCAAATACAAAAGTCTGAAGGTAACTAGCATTATTAACTAATGACAGTATAAAAAATTGCAAACCATGTACCTCCAAGGTAAATATCATTTCGAATTCGGGGGGACCTTAAAAATTGCTATCCCAATCTTGATAATCGATCAAACATAAAAACTTGATCGAACGTATTAAGAGAACAGCCGGAGGAGGAGGTGCCCACTCTTAACCTTTCCTCTTGTCTTCATAATTTTTTGTGCAGTTTAACCAAAATAAAATGACATCAGCGCCTTGGCATTTTGGTGACACTGTACAAAAAAAATTAATTTATCTCATGAAAGTGAGGTATGTAATCTATAAGCATTAACAGTGCGAAAATCTGAAGGTAGTAACAAGTTTCATCGTTGGTATACTGGCTGTGCAACATCATTAGAATGCCTTAGTTGAAAAATCTTTAATACATCCACAATCAACAGCTAACCCTGAAATAATCCAGTGACATTAAATGGCATTGCTTAAATTTATCGGTGGCATTAGACTGAGTGCGGCATTAGTTAAATGTGGCATCACTTTAGCAGTAGCATTACTTGACTTGACTGCTGGCGTTATACTAACAGCAAAAAAGTTAGACTAAGAGCATGCGAGGCCCATTCGGACAGTGGGCGCACCAGTACGATGTACCTCCACGGATGCATAGAGTGGTGAGGGAGGTATGGTTGCCCAGAGCAACAAATATCCAGGCAGCATATGTGGATTACGTCCCATTTTTGTTATGTTTAGCCACCTTTTTCCTATGTGAGGACAACAAACCGATCGACCTGGTCATTCTCTATTGCGTTGTCATGCCTTTCTACCCTTCTTCAACCAAGGGACACGAGACTCGTTCCTTAGCTACTGATTTTCCCCTTCTCAACCTAGATGCGGGTTCGATGCCTACTCTCTTGGACAGTACAGTCTCCCTTCCTGTCCTTATTCAACCCAGACATGGATTAGTCTGCATGAAGTAGGGTTTCCTTTAATAGTGCAAATTAAGGTTTTCGTCTACGTGACCAGCAGAGCAAAGGATAGCAAATTGGGAAGATGGTGGAGTGGAAAAAGATCCACATGCAGCGACATGGCAGATGGGGCAATAGAACAAGGGTATGGTTCGAAAAGAGGTAGCATACCTGAGGGTCGGCGGGAAGTGGCTTCGCTCGTGGTCATCGTCCTCCACACGCACTACGACAACGAGCTTGGGGACGGAGGCCATCCCGCGCGGGCGCTAGGTCTGAGAGGACGGCCTTGTCGTCAGTGCGTGACCTCGCTCGGCGACGACGAGTGCTTCAACACTGCACGTCCTTTTCTTCCCCGACGGATCTATGACCACCGGTGAGGAGGGAGAGAGAGGCCGTCTTTTTTAGATCTGGAGAGAGGGTGATAGTGTGAGAAGCAAGTGGGCAACCCTTAGCAAGAAAGCTCTGAAGCTCCAGCCTATATATCTTTTTTATACTACTAGTACTAGAGGTGGAGTAGTGGTAGAGTAGTTTATATTTTCTCTGCAAACAGTACCAGTTAGTCGTGCTTCAAAACTGAACGCCACGCCATTAAAAAAATAAAGTCGAGAAATAATGCGGCACCTCGGGCCAACGCGGCCAGATCGCATTTTGCACGAGAAATTACACACGATGTTTCGTTGACATGTGGTCCCGTTCCAACATGTCAGGGAGACGACGGCGAGTCCTTTTGTACAATTTCTGAAAGGACGAGTAGGCCGGGGCGCCTCTTCGTGTACCGTGGCAAACTGGCAACCGTCCACCGACTCTTCGCCTTTCCCTCTCGATTTGGAACTGCTATCGCACGCTCATCCTCCCTCCTCCATTTGCCTTCACCCTTCCTTCTACCATTGTTCGATCGTCTTCTCCATGGAGGGAACAAGCCGGAAACGACCCCGTTATTCTTGCCCCGATCTGAAAGATGACGTGGTGGGGGAACTCATTGATCGGTGCGACGTCATCACCTCGGCTAGCATGGCAGGTTCGTTCAAGACCATTCTCGACTGAACTAATAACATCATTACAAGGAACCCAAGGGTCCAGGAGCGGTTTGATCTCCCTTATCTTCTTTGCTATAAGCCTGTTCGCATGGGCGCGGATGACGGAGGCCTCGCCTTGTGCAAGTTGATGCCGCTTGATAATGAGACGTGTGATGTCAAGATGCCATCGCTTAAGGGTAAGTCCTGGGCTGGCGCAAATGGAGATTGGGTTGTTTATATTGGGTACAATTGCGAGCGGGAACTTGTGAATGTGTACACTCGTCAGCGGATTCCACTTCCAAAAATCTGAGAGTGCCCTAAGGTTGAGCACACAGATGATCTACGTACGTTCAAATACGATCATGGTGACTGCCATCTACTGAAGATAGCAATTTTCCGAGTTCCCAACCGCTCTTGGAATTACAAGAACTATCAAGTTGTTGCTATCTTCGACAAGCTTGTTGCCGTCCTTCGTGGTTCGTCTGGATGGATATTGCTCAAAAATCAGTTCCTATACACGGATGTGTACTGTGATGCAATTGAATACGAGGATCTTGTGTTTGCTGCCACCACTCGTGGCACTGTTTTTGCATGGGATCCTCGTAGTTTCGGTACGTTTGTCTTCCACCGTAATTATAATTGTTTCATCCACATGCATGCGGGTTAGCAAGTTTCCCTTTACTAATTAACCTTCTTCTTGTGTTTCCAAGGTCCTGTGAACATTCCACCACCTATACTTGAAAAAATTTATAAGCAAGGGGGAGATGACGATGGTGATGATCACGAGCATGAGGGAGCGGAACTTATATACTCAGTGGCGCCTGGCAACTAATTCCGATGGATCACCCCTTCTTGTCTGTATACAGTGCACTCAGACTGTTACTACTGAGGAAGCAGGTGTTGTCTCCCATGGTCGCCCTCTCCTGACCTATTCCAACACCCATTGCATGGTATTCAGGACAGATACTAGTGTGCTAGCTCCAACACCTTCTCCCTGGTTCAGTATTGATAGTCTTGGAGCAAACTCGCTCTTCCTTGGACCAAACTATCCAATGATGGTGAAAGGCGATCCAGCTGCTGTTGACACAACGTTACTACCATTTATGAGAAGCAACTGTATCTATACCTCAGACATTTCGGTGGTTCCCTACCCTAGTCCTGATATATGCCGCTTCAGCCTGGATGATCAGTCCTGCGTTGCTCTCGATATTGACAATAGCTGGCCCTTCCCAGAGCACCTATGGTTCAAAGCAAGCGTTTCCAACGCCGTGGATTGGTTGAGTTGAAGTTCATTTCATTGCTTGTTATTTGTTGTGTGATGAAAACTTTAGTATTTGCTAGAATGTTTTGTTGGAAATAATCTGTAATCCAACATGTATCCTCGTTGTCGTTGTGTGTTGATGACTTGTTGTATTTAATGAATGGTACATTTCAGTTGCAAATGCATGTCATAGACTCAATTTATGAATGGTTTTCGAGTCACTTCTTGGAGTGTGAGTACCGTAGTAGTATAGCCAGCATCCAGTTAGTATATGAAGTTGCCACATCACATAGACCCAACCTAATATTGGAGTATGCTAGTCTTCCACCGGCGCGCCTCTTCAAATGGCGGAGGAAGTGAGAGGTCGCGTCACCTTGTGTCCAGATCTGAGATGCCACGTGTACCAAATGAATGACTCCAAGTTCGACCACCGTGATGCTAGGTGCGAGCCCAAGAACACTGTTGGAGAGACCCCCCCTCATAATTTTCCTACATTGGTCGTTTGATTCATAGGATAGAATGCTATAGGATTTTTTTCTATGTAATCATGTTTTAGTTGGCAATCTAGCATCCACTCCAACTTTTGTTTCACTTCCTTTGTTCCTACGAAGAGAGTACTTGCTCTAAATGATGTGCCGCTGCAAGAGCCGTCTATATTTATTAACCATGCTCTAAAAAGGTGGACCAGCTTTGGCTATAGTAGTACTGTACTAGGTTAGTAGGTGACCTTGCGCTTGGCTCTTGTCCTCTTCCGGAAGTCGAACAATAATGATGGTACTACAGTAGTACTTCTGGCAATCTGACACCAAATGAACTGCTGCACGTCCACCGCTTGTAAGCAAAAGTTTCTCCTCATGCTGCGAGCCACCGTCACGCGTTGGCAAGGGAGAAGGCGTAGTAAGCAAGCTTCTCGTCATTCTGCGAGTTGACGGGACACATCAAAGTTATTTATTAGTACTCTCTTTGAAAAGGGCCGAACATGTCCATGGCTACCATCCCATGCTCTGTCATTGAGTACATGCACTATTCACATGCCATCGAGGAGAAACAAATATTGCGTAGTACTAGGTGCCATCGAAGTGCACGACTCACTTACGCACTGCATATCTCCATTTTCTTGCATAACACACCACCTTGATGCTAGATTTCCCGCGTCGTTGGAAATAATCTCCATTGCATATCTCCATTTTGTTGGAAATAATCTATAATCCAACATGTATCCTCGTTCTCGTTGTGTGTTGATGACTTGTTGTATTTAATGAATGGTACATTTCAGTTGCGAATGCATGTCATAGACTCAATTTATGAATGGTTTTCGAGTCACTTCTTGGAGTGTGAGTACCGTAGTAGTATAGCCAGCATCCGGTTAGTATATGAAGTTGCCACATCACATAGTGCCAACCTAATATTGGAGTATGCTAGCCCTCCACCGGCGCGCCGCTTCAAATGGCGGAGGAAGTGAGAGGTCGCGTCACCTTGTGTCCAGATCTGAGATGCCACATGTACCAGATGAATGACTCCAAGTTCGACCACCGTGATGCTAGGTGCGAGCCAAGGAACACTGTTGGAGAGACCCCCCTCATAATTTTCCTACATTGGTCATTTGATTCATAGGATAGAATGCTATAGGATTCTTTCCCTATGTAATCATGTTTTAATTGGCAATCTCGCATCCACTCCAACTTTTGTTTCACTTCCTTTGTTCCTACGAAGAGAGTACTTGCTCTAAATGATGTGCCGCTGCAACAGCCACCTATATTAATTAACCATGCTCTAAAAAGGTGGACCAGCTTTGGCTATAGTAGTACTGTACTAGATTAGTAGGTGACCTTGCGCTTGGCTCTTCTCCTCTTCCGGAAGTCGAACAATAATTATGGTACTACAGTAATACTTTTGGCAATCTGACACCAAATGAACTGCTGCACGTCCACCGCTTGTAAGCAAAAGTTTCTCCTCGTGCTGCGAGCCACCGTGTACGAATTGGCGAGGGAGATGGCGTAGTAAGCAAGCTTCTCGTCGTTCTGCGATTTGACGGGACACATCAAAGTTATTTATTAGTACTCTCTTCAAAAAGGGCCAACCATGTCCATGGCTACCATCCCGTGCTCTGTCATTGAGTACGTGCACTATTCACATGCCATCGAGGAGAAAAAATATTGCGTAGTACTAGGTGCCATCGAAGTGCACAACTCACTTACGCACTGCATATCTCCATTTTCTTGCATGACACGCCACCTTGATGCTAGAGTTCATTTGGTGTCACGCCACCTTACTCATTAAGTCGCCGGAGTTGGTTCCTCGGGCACCGAGCCTCTTAATGATGACATACGAACGGACGGCATGAATGCAGGCAGCTGGCGTCGGCTGGGAACGCACCGCGCGATGGCGCGAGGGACAAGGGTTTTGTTGTGCCAGGGTAGTCAGCTGCGGTCGTGGCAACGTTGGAGATGCCCTTTGCTCACATGCGATCCCCGCATGTCATTGAAAAAGCAAGACGACCCGGCATGGTCTCAGGTCCAGAGGATGCAGTTGGCCACGCTACACCACTCCGCGGACGCGTCGCGGCGCCCCGTGCGTCCTCGACGAGCCGGGTGTTGGGGTGTGTTTGGATTGTGGACAAAGTGCACCTTACCAAAATTTTGGTCATGACCCAAAGATTGGTCTTTGTTTGGATGGTTGCCATTTTTTTGGCATGCCAATGAACTCTAGCCAACTCTAGTTCATTTTTCTTGCCAATGTCGGCCAAATCATGGGCAACCAATAACTCAACCAAAATTATGGTCATGACCCAAAGATTGGTCTTTGTTTGGATGGTTGCCATTTCTTTGGCATGCCAATGAATTCTAGCCAACTCTAGTTCATTTTTCTTGCCAATGTCGGCCAAATCATGGGCAACCAATACCTCAACCAAAATATTGGCTACCCAATGCTTTGATGGGGCAACCTTGGGCACACCAAACATACCGTTGGTCATGCCACAGCACTAACGCCACCCTCGGCACATTGAAACCGACCCTGTCTAGCGACGATATGAGCGTGTCGCTCACCGCGGTCACCGTGTCTAGAGGCGGTGCTGGAGCTGCGCCCCGTTGTTGGCCACAACGACCCACATGAACGGTTGTCGGTGGCGAGGAGGTCGTGGGCCAGCTCCTCCATTGGACTAGCCTGCGCTACGTCGTCCCGACGGGTGTGCCCCACATGTCGGTTTCCCTGTTTTCCCGGCCATATTCGAGCGTCAGTGCTCCGCGTCGCGCATTAGGCCTTTCACTATGTAGGCCAAGCTAGACAACTTATTGTTTATTTGAGCCGTTCAAGTATAATCATGTGGCGTTTGCTTATTTCTCATTCCTCTCCAACCCTCTTCTCCATCGATCATGTCGCCCTCCAGTCGAGTCCATCCTCCCGCATGCCTCATTTGAACATTCAGCCGAGTATCATTCGCATGTACCCACCCTAGTCCTCTTTCAATAGATCTCCGGACCCCGAGATGAAATCGAGAGGGAACGAGTGGGGGCACGTGATACCTAAGGCGGATTCAAAATTTTGAACCGGTGATCATAGCATCCGCAAATCATATATAAAGGGTATTCAATGTTCATTTCGTTTTTGAACGTACAATATACTCCCCCTATCCTTTCTAGTTTACATATAAGTTTTATGTGTAGTCAAAGTATCTCTACTTTGATAAAAAAAGGTATCAACATTCAACAACGCCCAATCAATATTGTTAGATTCGTATGTACTCCTAGATTTGTACTCGAGATGGTTTCCAATTTGACTATTGACAAGATTAATAGTACATGAGATGTATAATGTGAAAATTATATCATTGGAAACACCTTTCACATACGAATTTGACCGTATGCTTTGTGTAAGTTGCATGTCATATATTATTACTCTAACATTTGGTCAAAGTTAGCCTCGAAAAACGCATTAGACCCTGTATGCTTTGTGTAAGTTGCATGTCATATATTATTACTCTAACATTTGTGTAAGTTGCATGTCATATATTATTACTCTAACATTTGGTCAAAGTAGTATAGTGGAAGTGGATCCTCTGACGTAGGTATCCCTGCCTTACCCTCCCTTTCAGTCACATACTGGCGGACCCCATGCTTGCTCGGCCCTGCATGTCAATTACTCAATGGGTTCGGCCACGTTAGGGGATCCTCATCCGTAGTATACTCCCTCTGTTTTTATTTACTCCGCATAAAACAGAGGGAGTGGTGGTATAATAAATGACGCGGGCGGGGGAGGGGGAGGGACGTCGGTTTGCTCTCAACTGCGGTCCCACAAGCGAGCGAAAACGCAAGACGAAGCGCGTTCCATTCGGTGAGCGACGTGGAGGGTCCAGCGTGCCGGGCTGCAACGCGAACGCGACAAGAGCGATGTACTATCAAAACCGATTGACCGTCACCGGAACCACTATTCACACCAGAACCTTCGCTGCACGGCCTACGCCAGCCACTGCCCTAAAACCACACCAAATCTCCAGCCCATTCCCCCACCTTTCGATCCCCTAGCCCGCATCAAGCGTCCCCTAGTTCGCCGGAAAGCCATGGTGCGCCGCAAGATCACTTACTACAAGATGCTGATGCCGGAGCGCCGCGCAGAAATCGCGGCGGCGGTCGGCGCCACAGACCTCCGTTCCCAAGCTCACTTTGCGGCGGGCCAATCCCCGAGTTCTCTGGAGCCAAGCTACGAGGAGGAGGAAGCCGATCCAATGTTCATGGCGGAGGTCGCGGGGCAAAAGGCCCCCGATGGGTATGAGACGATGGACGTCGACTTCGTGCCGGCGTCCGAGTCCCCCATGGTGCAGGCGGACCAGCGGTTCAACATGGCGATACTAAAGGAGGACCAGGAGGCAGAGGCTCAACTCGACGCGGAGCGCGCGCATGCCGCTGCCATCGAGGCTCTGCTGCAGGCGGAACTGGATGTCGTGGATGTGAACCAGGTGGCGGAGGCTCAACTTGAGGCGGAGCGCACGGATGCCGCTGCCATCGAGGCCCTCCTGCAGGCGGAACCGGACGTCCTGGACTTGAACCGGGCGGCAGAGGCTCGACTCGACGCAGAGCGCGCGGATGCCGCTCTCATCGACGCCCTCCTGCAGGCGGAACCGGACGTCCTGGACTTGAACTGGGTGGTGGAGGCTCGACTCGACGCGGAGCGCGCGGATGCCGCTGCCATCGAGGCCCTCCTACAGGCGGAACCGGACATCCTCGACTTGAACCGGGCTGTGCTCTCGTCCGTGCAGAGCGCACGCACGCTCCGCTTGAACGAGTAGCTGGAGGCCGAGGACAACCACGGTGCGGAGACACACGTCGGCAGCGACGGCTGGTTCGTGCCGGCAGCCAAAGACGACGAGGCCGTCTCTTTCCGCGAGCAGTGATAGTTTTGCTTTATGTTGTTGTTTTTATGGATCTTTTGCTGTGTAAAAACATATATTTGTTATGCAAGTCGCCTGACTTGGGTCAGTCTACCATTTCGGGCGGTTCGATGAATATCCTACGTCTCCTAACCCTTCTTTCCTTCTTCCTCACCTCTTCTTCTTCCCCAACAGACCACCGCACGGGTCGTACGGATGCTCCCCAACATGCGGTTGGATAAACATACTCTATGAAGGAAAATTATGTGTCAGCGATAGGATGGCTGAGTTTGGTTTGTTCACATGCGACAACATGTGTCAGTGAGGGTGCGTTCCCTTGGTTGGGTTTGCGGCGTGCAGGAGCGACTGTGTGAGGGTGCGGTGCGACCGCGGCGTGCAGGACCGACCGTGTGAGGGTGCGGTGCGACCGCGACAGCCGTGCGCAAGTGTACCTCCTTCTCATTTTGAAAACTTTAGGCAAGCTTGGCAAAAATGTGTGACGAAGTTTGGCAATGCAAGGCCTAGACCCAAACAGGATAAGTACGTACGTACTAGGAGTACTAGTGTTAAAAAAGAAAGGCGGGGTTTTCCTTTGCGGGATTTAATCGATACAAATCCTCGTTTCACGTGTCAATTAATGTGTATTTTTTTTCTCCAAAGACCAAAGAGCTAACCATCTCACTCCTCATCGCTTGATTAATGCAGCGCCATGCAAACCAACCTTCTCACTTCCGCATGCATGCAGGGGATATTCATGTCCTTGGTTGCTAACCCCATCAATTTTGCCCCGATTTGTGTTAGTGGCCCTTTGCAAATTGTAATTTTGATATACTGGCCTTGTGTACAAAAAAATGGAGGTAGTAACTATATTTGACTTCCTTCCCCATTGCGGTGACGTCGACGATATCTTCTTTTTTGGTGGTTTGGCGAAGTGCGTTCGACGGAGAACACCATTGAGGGAGACCACGGTAAGTCGTTCGCAAGTGCCGCCTGCAAGCCGAGACAACCACCTTATTTGCATCTAGGAAGTCCTTTACTAGTACTACTAGGAGTACTAGTGCGGTGAGATGGTTTCTCGAAGAAGACGATGGAGAAGCGGAGTCAGTGAAGAGTGAAATGATGGTTGCTTCGTCCGTGCTTTTGTGATTTGACGCCTCACTGCTTTGTGATTTGTGATAGAAGGGACAGGGGAGTAGACTCTATGCTCTATACTGTACTACAGGCGTCCAAGCATGGTAGAAAGAGGAGAAACGTTGCATTTTTCTATTCCTTCAATCAATCAATCAGGGAGCTTCGGTTCCATCTTTTTGGCTTTGGCAACACCGTCCACGATGGTTCCCATGGTGCCAAAAGCTATTTTCACATTTGGCTACACATTATGGATGCCCTTAACCATACCACTTGGTTTTGCTCCTGTGTGCTATCTATACAAATCTCAATTATATTGATCTAAAAAATTATAGAATCAAGATTAGTAAAAAGGAGGTGATTTTGCCGCGCGGATGGCGGGGGAGGTTTCTTATTTGAGCAATGCTACATCCACGTAATGGTTTACGTAAAGTTACGAACTGATGTGATGTGGGACTATTTGATTGGATTAAAGGAGAGGATTAGGCCCGCCCCACCTGAAAATCAGGGGGGCATATATAGATTAGATGGAAAGTATACGTAGCAGCTACGTAGCCCTTTGTAAGTCTAGGATTGGGCTTCTTATTTTCGGAGGACGTTGTCCTGGTGGTTTGCTAACATGCGGTCCCACGTGTCAGTGATTTACCAAGCCGATCCGCGTCCCACATGAGGCAGAACAACGGCAGAAGCAACACGTGGTTAAGTTGAAGAAGATGAGGGAGAAGCGGATTCAGCAACGATTGAAATGATGGTTGCTTCGTCCCTCCAACTTAACTGCGGGAAAGGTGCAGCTTTGTGATTTGACGCCTCATTGCTCATTACTACACCGGCGCCATGACTGGGGTGCTTCACCCCGGCTGCTCTGCACTGTATTCTGGTATGGCACATGGACCCGGTAGCTTGATGTCCCACATGTCGGCGAAAGGGACTAGAAGATTTATGAAAGCGAGCGCTCCACTCTTACGACGGAGGAGTAGACGACACGACAGCCCAATGAACTGTCACTTGTAGTACTGTATAGTACTATAGTTTTGTTGTTTCGCACGATCCATCGATACAAACCCGATTAAACAGGAAAGGGCGGGATTTTTCCCGCGCGGTAGATGATACTGGCCATACATTTCAAAGGCAATTTTAATGTATGCAAACTGAATAATTATAAGTAACAATATGATATCTAGTAAAACTAAAAACACATATGATTTATTGTGTTAGAGTGTAGTAGTAGTGCTGTATTGCATAGTTGTTAGATGTAACATGCGAGAACATGTAGAGATGTAGTTTTGGAGGGCCTATAGAGAGAAAAGCGTAATACGGTCACCGAACTTCAGAATAAGTTGATTACGGTCACTATATACATTTTGCGGTGATTATACGGTCACTTGCTCACAGTTCAGCATCGGATTGCACTCTGTTGACTGGCCAAATAGTCTGCGTGGCGCCATGTTGACTAGTTAAATTGACCATGTTCCTTGTGGGTCCCACCTGTCAGTTCGCATAGGCAAAAGGTCAGATAAACACAAATTTACGCAGACGCGACAAGGCTCCAACCCGTGCGCGGGAATCACCTGGTTGTGTATGTGTCTGTCAGGGCCTGATGTGTGCGCATGCACGTGTAGGTTGAGCACTTGAGCGTGTGAGTGTGTGTTGGTCGTGTGGTGTACTGGTGTGTGCATGCATGCATGTATGCGTGTGTGCGTGTGAGTGTTGCGTGCGTGCGTGTGAGTGTTGCGTGCATGCGTAGCTGTGTGTGTATGTGTGAGTGTTGCGTGCGTGCGTGGGTGCATGTGTTTTTGTGAGTGTTCTGTGGACGCAGTTCGTGTGCATGCGTGCGTGTATGTATAATCACCACACCAGCTCCTGTGTGTTAAAACAGACGGCTCAGCATACCAATACAAGGCCATCTTGTCCGTTGTGCCCGCGGTCATGACTTCGAACCACCGTCCAAATAATTTTTTGTCGTTTGTTTTCATTCTTACTAGCAAGATGCCCGTGCGTTTCACGTAACATCAAGATGCATTTGTATGACTTGTTTATCTTGTGAGAGAAAAGGATGAACGAGGGAAGGCCTTATTTGCAAATGTGGAGAGGTGTGTGGGTACCTTTTTGCAAAATTGCCATAGTTTCTTTCCTATCCGTCGGATATAAATCGGACGGCCTATATTGCAGGATGGCAGGCACACCATCATCACCAACTCTGTTTTTTATAAGAGTGTATTTTATGCATTTTATAGGAGTGTAGATGTAGAGTAGATACAAGTCGACAGGTGGGCACGATGGTAGTGAGATAATGTGATGCAACACTAGAGGTGCCACCTGGAGCGTTTAACTGGTCAACTAGTCATGTCATGAGAAAATACAGAGTTGTACGGTGAGCCCGTGACTGTATAATAACCACTAAACGTAAATGGTGACCGTAATGAGTGGATTCTGAAGTCCAATGTACGTATCGTGCTTTCGCTTCAAATACAATGATCGTCATTGCATATATCGCGAGAGAAAGATGAAACATGCGTGAATTTTCTGGGGTCTTACTTTTAGAGGACCTGGAGATAGTTTTGTGTGCATACGTGAAAGGGGCGTACGGGGGGGTATGCGATGGAGAGAGAGATGCTCTTCGTTTCTCTTTATTATGACCAACTTTGTATATAGTATAAAAATATACAAATTCACAGTGTGGAATAAATATCATTGTGGGCACCATGCAATGCAAATTAGCGTTCGTACTCCTCCATATAACTTTGTAATGTTGTATATATGTAGAAACTCTAAAATAATTTTTGGCCACACTTTATTCAAAAGGAATGTTGTATGCGAAATAAACGTGAAGAGAGGGCTTTTTAGATCAATGGGGTACGTGGTGTAACATGTGTGAATGTGTAGTTGATGCAATTGGGGGGGCTAGAGAGGCATGTGTGTGT